>NC_050175.1:13751367-13756367 GCF_008315115.2 Sander lucioperca
ATACACAATTTATACATCAAAACGTAGGTATTTTTGTCTAGTTTCAGCCAATGTGCTCAGTTTTGCATATGCCTTATACTGTTGGCTCGATGAGCTTCCAAATGACAAGAGTTCCACATCTCTGTCCATCCACTGCCCTGTTTAACATTCTTCACATTTCTGAGCGAAACGCAGAGCGAACCACTTTTTTAAATCGCTGATATGCCCACATTTTTAAGTTTATCAACATAAATTTTACATGAATACGTTCACAAAGGTCTTGTGGTGGTCACGATTACATCATTTCACCGATAGAACTTATCGTTTTAGCAGTCTGAGGCTTTATTTCAGAGCTTGCTCTGTGTCTTTGAATAGCTCCAGTGGGGCACAGCTGACAGTTTCAGCAGGTGACACGGTCGTTAACCTGATTAAAGATCAAAGAGATCTCATCACAGACTTCAAAGGGTGTTTATCAACATGGTCACAGGTCATTAGTAGCCATGACAACCCTTTCACAGACAGTCAACTTGAATACTACAGGCAGTAATATGAACATTAGTCTATATCTTGTGCGTTCCACTTCTGTCTGACTGTCTCTGTCTCTCTGTCTCTCTTTTTTTTAATTTTATTCCCTCTTCCATACGTTTTTTGGCTCTCTGTAACTTCTGCATACGTTGAGCTATTAAAACCATTCAACTTTTAAAATGTTCAGCTCTTTCAGCTAATGATGGGACTTCTTCAACTTTTTTTCTATTATTTATACTTTTTAAAATATTAAGCTTTTTAACACTTTTTTTAAACATTGAAGTCAATGAGATCATGCTTCAAATCCTTCAAATTTTCTTCCGCTCCCAACATTTTCAGCCCCTCCATACTTTCACCTACAGTTCTAAATAAAGAAACTACTGTTCTCTCACACTGTCTCTCACTCATTAGCATTAGCTGGTGTGGTGATCAATGATCAAAGACAGGCTTTATAAGTGCTAAAGGAACACTTTAAACTATACAGATGATAGTGTAGTGGATATTGTGTATGTCTTTGGTGTGGGAGATCAAGGTTTGAATCCAGCTGTGATACATCAGTCAATATGTCCCTGATTGAGATGTTATTTCAGTTTTTTTCAATTATTCTCACTACTTCAACTTATTCTTACGGATTTAAGCTATTCAAACCAGTTTAGCTTTAGCAATTCAGCTATTCATGTTTTATTTTGGCTCTCTCTTTTTCCTCTCTTTCTCTCCTCTCTTCTCTCCTTCTCTCTGTCCTCTCTTTCCTTTTGTTCAGCCCCATTCTTTTTACCTAATATATTTCACATCTCATATCAGCTAGATTGATGCTTTTTCGTTCTATGCAGTGTCTGATAATAATACAAAGTATTTCTTCTTTCAGCCGTTTTAGGTAATTCATTTCAACTTTCATCTTTGACAGTATTACAGTTCAGCTTCCAGCTTTTTAACAATGTATTTTAGCTCTTCACTTGGGTAATGCAGTTCAGCTTCCAACTCTAACAATTTTCCTGATTTTTTAGCAGTGTAGTGCATTTGAGCTTTAAGATTTTTCGTACTATTGTTTCATATTTCTGCATTTGTGAGTGATTATCGGTTAGAAAATATACTCAGACCTCACAATGTTCTACGTCTTTTGTCATTATTCAACTTTTGAAGCCAACAGTTCAGTTTAGCATAAGCTTTTAACTTTTTAATGAAATTCATACGTATTAAAACGATTTCCACTTTTTCAACTATTCTCACTACTTCAACTTCTTCTTACTGATTTAAGCTATTCAACCAGTTTAGCTTTAGCAATTCAGCTATTCAGCATTCCCACGCATTTTCCGCAGGAAATGCATTTTCTAGTTCTTATTCCCTCTTCCGTACGTTTTTTGGCTCTCTGTAACTTCTGCATACATTCAGCTATTAAAACCATTCAACTTTTAAAATGTTCAGCTCTTTCAGCTAATGATGGGACTTCTTCAACTTTTTTTCTACTATTTATACTTTTTAAAATATTCAGCTTTTTATGACTTTTTTTTAACATTGAAGTCAATGAGAACATGCTTCAAATCCTTAAAATCTTCTTCCGCTCCCAAAATTTTCAGCTCCTTCATACTTTCACCTACAGACGCCAAACAAACTTTAAAATGTTCACAAAATATTCAGTTATCCGGCTCTATCTTTTCAGTTTGATATCTTTTACAGTTTTTGTAAAAAAGCTGTTTAAGTTTAGTGATCATTTCAGGATTTTTCTGTGTTTCTAGTGAGTGTGTATTGCGTCTGGCAGAGTGGATGATGTCATCGTTAGAGTGTAGCAGCTTAGGAAAAAAATCTTTGTCCCCTCTCTATAAATTGCTCTCACGCCCACAATATCTACTTGTCATACACAATTTATACATCAAAACGTAGGTATTTTTGTCTAGTTTATTATTATTATTCCGTACGTTTTTTGGCTCTCTGTAACTTCTGCATACTTTCAGCTATTAAAACCATTCAACTTTTAAAGTGTTCAGCTCTTTCAGCTAATGATGGGACTTCTTCAACTTTTTTTCTACTATTTATACTTTTTAAAATATTAAGCTTTTTATGACTTTTTTTTAACATTGAAGTCAATGAGAGCATGCTTCAAATCCTTAAAATCTTCTTCCGCTCCCAAAATTTTCAGCTCCTTCATACTTTCACCTACAGACGCCAAACAAACTTTAAAATGTTCACAAAATATTCAGTTATCCGGCTCTATCTTTTCAGTTTGATATCTTTTACAGTTTTTGTGAAAAAGCTGTTTAAGTTTAGTGATCATTTCAGGATTTTTCTGCGTTTCTAGTGAGTGTGTATTGCGTCTGGCAGAGTGGATGATGTCATCGTTAGAGTGCAGCAGCTTAAGAAAAATATCTTCGTCCCCTCTCTATAAATTGCTCTCACGCCCACAATATCTACTTGTCATACACAATTTATACATCAAAACGTAGGTATTTTTGTCTAGTTTATTATTATTATTCCGTACGTTTTTTGGCTCTCTGTAACTTCTGCATACTTTCAGCTATTAAAACCATTCAACTTTTAAAGTGTTCAGCTCTTTCAGCTAATGATGGGACTTCTTCAACTTTTTTTCTACTATTTATACTTTTTAAAATATTAAGCTTTTTATGACTTTTTTTAACATTGAAGTCAATGAGAGCATGCTTCAAATCCTTAAAATCTTCTTCCGCTCCCAAAATTTTCAGCTCCTTCATACTTTCACCTACAGACGCCAAACAAACTTTAAAATGTTCACAAAATATTCAGTTATCCGGCTCTATCTTTTCAGTTTGATATCTTTTACAGTTTTTGTGAAAAAGCTGTTTAAGTTTAGTGATCATTTCAGGATTTTTCTGCCTTTCTAGTGAGTGTGTATTGCGTCTGGCAGAGTGGATGATGTCATCGTTAGAGTGCAGCAGCTTAGAAGAAATATCTTTGTCCCCTCTCTATAAATTGCTCTCACGCCCACAATATCTACTTGTCATACACAATTTATACATCAAAACGTAGGTATTTTTGTCTAGTTTCAGACACTGTGCTCAGTTATGCGATACGCCTTATACTTTTGGCTCGATGAGCTTCCAAACGACAACAGTTCCACATCTTCCTCCATCCACTGCCATCTTATATGTCTTCCACATTTCCCAGCGAAACGCAGAGCGAACCACTTTTTTAAATCGCTGATATGCCCACATTTTTACGTTTATCAACATAAATTTTACATGAATACGTTCACAAAGGTCTTGTGGTGCTCATGATTACATCATTTCACCGATAGCCCTTATCGTTTTAGCAGTCTGAGGCTTTATTTGAGAGCTTGCTCTGTGTCTTTGAATAGCTCCAGTGGGGCACAGCTGACAGTTTCAGCAGGTGACACGGTCGTTAACCTGATTAAAGATCAAAGAGATCTCATCACAGACTTCAAAGGGTGTTTTCACTGCTCATACGTTACCATGACAACCCTTTCACAGACAGTTGAATTGAATACTACAGGCAGTAATATGAACATTAGTCTACATCTTTAGTGTTCCACTTCTGTCTGTCTCTGTCTCTCTTTGTCTGTCTCCGTCTCTGTCTCTCTTTGTGTGTCTCTCTCTCTCTCTCTCTTTGTGTCTCTCTTTGTGTCTCTGTCTCTCTTTGTGTCTCTCTTTGTGTCTCTGTCTCTCTCTCTCTCTCTCTCTCTCTATTCCTCTCTCTCTGTGTCTATCTATTCCTCTCTCTCTCTCTCTGTCTATTCCTCTCTCTCTCTGTCTGTCTGTCTATTCCTCTCGCTCTCTCTCGCTCTCTCTGTCTATTCCTCTTTCTCTATCTCTCTCTCTCTCTTTCTCTCTGTCTGTCTATTCCTCTCTCTCTATCTCTCTCTCTCTCTTTCTCTCTGTCTGTCTATTCCTCTCTCTCTCTCTCTGTCTATTCCTCATTCTCTCTCTCTCTCTCTCTGTCTGTCTGTCTGTCTGTCTATTCCTCTCTCTCTGTCTATTCATCTCTCTCTCTGTCTGTCTAGTTGTTATATCTTATATCTCATTCCGTACATTTTTTGGCTCTCTGTAACTTCTGCACACGTTCAGCTATTAAAACCATTCAACTTTTACAATGTTCAGCTCTTTCAGCTAATTATGGGACTTCTTCAACTTTTTTTCCACTATTTATACTTTTTAAAATATTAAGCTTTTTAACACTTTTTTTTAAACATTGAAGTCAATGAGAGCATGCTTCAAATCCTTCAAATCCCACTAAGGTACATCAATCAATGTGTCCCTGAGGTGAACACTTTACCCATACTCACCTCAAGATGTGTTACCACTGACATATATAGCAATTGAATGTTACTTCTTTTTCTCTTTTTTCCTCTCCTTTTATCATTCCTCTCTTTTTCATGTCTCTCTCTTTCTGCTTGTTTGTTATATGCAATGTATATGGCTGATAATAAGTATTTTCAGTCAATTCATTCAGTCAATTCATTCTGTCTTTCTCTGTCTGTCTCTGTCTCTCTGTCTCTGTTTCTCCCTGTC
>NC_050175.1:13761367-13776367 GCF_008315115.2 Sander lucioperca
TGTCTCTGTCTCTCTGTCTGTCTCTGTCTGTCTATGTCTCTCTGTCTGTCTCTCTGTCTGTCTCTCTCTATGTCTCTGTCTCTCTCTGTCTCTCTCTGTCTCTGTCTCTCTCTGTCTCTCTCTGTCTGTCTCTGTCTCTCTCTGTCTGTCTATGTCTCTCTGTCTCTGTCTGTCTCTGTCTGTCTGTCTCTGTCTCTCTTTGTCTGTCTCTGTCTCTCTGTCTCTGTCTGTCTCAGTCTGTCTCTCTGTCTGTCTGTCTCTGTCTCTCTCTGTCTCTGTCTCTCTGTCTGTCTCTGTCTCTGTCTGTCTGTCTGTCTCTCTGTCTGTCTGTCTCTCTCTATTTCTCTGTCTCTCTGTCTGTCTCTCTCTCTCTCTGTCTCTATGTCTCTGTCTGTCTGTCTCTGTCTCTCTCTCTGTCTCTCTGTCTCTCACTGTCTCTGTCTGTCTGTTTCTGTTTCTCCCTGTATCTGTCTCTCTGTCTGTCTGTTTGTTTCTCTCTGTCTCTGTCTGTCTATGTCTCTCTGTCTGTCTATGTCTCTCTGTCTCTGTCTCTCTGTCTTTCTCTGTCTCTCTCTGTCTGTCTCTGTCTCTCTCTCTGTCTTTCTCTGTCTGTCTCTGTCTCTCTCTGTCTGTCTCTGTCTCTCTGTATCTGTCTCTGTTTCTCTGTTTCTGTTTCTCCCTGTCTCTGTCTCTCTCTGTCTCTCTGTCTGTCTGTTTGTTTCTCTCTGTCTGTCTGTCTCTGTCTGTTTCTGTTTCTCCCTGTCTCTGTCTCTCTCTGTCTGTCCATGTCTCTCTGTTTGTTTCTCTCTGTCTCGGTCTGTCTTTCTATGTCTGTTTCTTGTTTTTCTTCCCTCTTCCGTACGTTTTTTGGCTCTCCGTAACTTCTGCATACATTGAGCTATTAAAACCATTCAACTTTTAAAATGTTCAGCTCTTTCAGCTAATGACGGAACTTCTTTTTTCTACAATTTATACTTTTTAAAATATTAAGCTTTTTAACACTTTCCTTTAACATTGAAGTCAATGAGATCATGCTTCAAATCCTTCAAATTTTCTTCAGCTCCCAACATTTTCAGCCCCTCCATACTTTCACCACACATTTCTACATAAAGAACCTACAGTTCTCTCACACTGTCTCGCACTCATTAGCAGGTGTGGTGATTAATGATCAAAGACAGGCTATATAAGTGCTAAAGGAACATTCATGATATATACAGATGATAGTGTAGTGGATAGGGCACATGCTTTTGGTGTGGGAGATCCTGGTTTGAATCCCACTGGGGTACATCAGTCAATGTGTCCCTGATCAAGATGTTATTTCAGTTTTTCAACTATTCTCACTACTTCAACTTATTCTTACGTATTTAAGCTATTCAACCGGTTTAGCTTTAACAATTCAGCTATTCATGTTTTATTTTGGCTCTCCTCTCTTTCTCTCCTCTCTTCTCTCCTTCTCTCCTTCTCTCTGTCCTCTCTTTCCTTTTGTTCAGCCCCATTCTTTTTACCTAATATATATCACATCTCATCAGCTAGATTGATGCTTTTTCGTTCTATGCAGTGTCTGATAATAATACAAAGTATTTCTTCTTTCAGCCGTTTTAGGTAATTCATTTCAACTTTCATCTTTGACAGTATTACAGTTCAGCTTCAAGCTTTTCTAACAATGTATTTTAGCTCTTCACTTGGGTAATGCAGTTTAGCTTTCAACTCTAACAATTTTCCTGATTTTTTAGCAGTGTAGTGCATTTGAGCTTTAAGATTTTTCGTACTATTTGTTTCATATTTCTGCATTTGTGAGTGATTATCAGTTAGAAAATATACTCAGACCTCACATTGTTCTACGTCTTTTGTCATTATTCAACTTTTGAAGCCAACAGTTCAGTTTAGCATAAGCTTTTAACTTTTTAATGAAATTCATACGTATTAAAACGATTTCCACTTTTTCAACTATTCTCACTACTTCAACTTCTTCTTACTGATTTAAGCTATTCAACCAGTTTAGCTTTAGCAATTCAGCTATTCAGCATTCCCACGCATTTTCCGCAGGAAATGTATTTTCTAGTTAGTGGGAATGCTGTTCAGCAGCATTCCAACTATTTAGTGGGAATGCTGTTCAGCAGCATTCCAACTATTGTTATTCTGTTCTTTCTTTATTCTTATTCCCTCTTCCGTACGTTTTTTGGCTCTCTGTAACTTCTGCATACATTCAGCTATTAAAACCATTCAACTTTTAAAATGTTCAGCTCTTTCAGCTAATGATGGGACTTCTTCAACTTTTTTTCTACTATTTATACTTTTTAAAATATTCAGCTTTTTATGACTTTTTTTTAACATTGAAGTCAATGAGAACATGCTTCAAATCCTTAAAATCTTCTTCCGCTCCCAAAATTTTCAGCTCCTTCATACTTTCACCTACAGATGCCAAACAAACTTTAAAATGTTCACAAAATATTCAGTTATCCGGCTCTATCTTTTCAGTTTGATATCTTTTACAGTTTTTGTAAAAAAGCTGTTTAGTTACAGTTTAGCTCCAGCTTTTCTAACAATGTATTTTAGCTCTTCACTCATTTAGGTAAGCAGTTTAGCTTCCAACTCTGACAATTTTACAGATGTTTCAGCAGTGCAATGCATTTGGGCTTTAAGATTTTTCATAGAATTTGTTTCACATTTCTGCATTTGTGAGTCATTATCAGTTAGAAAATATACTCAGACCTCACAATGTTCTACATCTTTTCCAATCCTTCAAATTTCCTCTTTTTTAAAAAATCTGTCTCTGAATAGCTGCAGCGTGCCACAGGTGACATATTAACAGCATGTGTGGTAATTACAGATCAAAGAAACGCTTTATTAGAGTTGAAGCACCTCCTATGTATTGTGTGGTCATAGTGTAGTGGTTATGACTCATACCTTTGACATGGGAGACCTGGGTCCGAATCCCACTCTGCTACATTAACTGATGTGTCCTTAATCAAAACACTAAATCCCTATAGCAATTTGTTTTCTATACTGTTTTTTTTTTCCTTTTCTTTTTTCTTTTATGACACATGCCCTTGGATTGGGAGACCCAGGTTCGAAGCCCACTTTGAGCCGTGTTACCTGTGACATATATAGCAATTGAAGGTTGCTTTGGATAAAAGTGTAAGCTAAATGAGATGTAACGTAATGTTGTGATAATCTTTATAACACAGCACTTTTCCCCAGACATAAAAAACATTATATATTGTCTGTCTTTTCTCACACACAGAGGCACACACACACACACACACACACACACACACACACACACACACACACGCAAACACACACACAGACACAAACAGACATACACTCAAAAAAACACACACACACGCAAACACACAGACACACACACACACACACACACACACACACAGACACGCACACACAGACACACACACACACCAAAACACACATACATGCACACACACACGCACGCACACACACATATATATGCAGACACGCACACACACACAGACACACACACACACACACACACACACACACATATACACAAACACACACACGCAGACACACACCAACACACATACGCAGACACACACACACACACACGTACACACACAAACATACACACACATACAGACACACTCAAAAAACACACACACGCAAACACACACACGCACACACACACACACACACACAGACACACACACACACACACCAAAACACACATGCTGGCACACACACACACAGACACATACATACATGCAGACACACACACACACACACACACACACACACACACACACGTACACACACAAACATACACACACACACAAACAGACACTCAAAAAACACACACACGCAAACACACACACACACACACACACACACACACACACACACAGACACGCTTGTCGTAAATAGATTTTCACTTACCGGTGGCGAGTCTGACATAGTGGAAAAAGTGCAAATCTTCTTTTGGAAAGTAGGCTTGTATGAGCCATGCCGACAGCAACTTGTAAACAGAGCATGCACGAGGAGAACTAGGCTCGTGCACGCTCTCTCGGGCACACGTTTAATAGGCGTTCCCTCTCAATTCGGGAAAATCCTCCACTATACCTTTAATACCATTGTATACTATGTTTTTTTGAACATCCTTGTCATTAATGCATTTCATTTTTCGTTTTCAATGCAATGTTGTTCAGCCCGCTTCTTTTCAAGCAACATATTTCACATATATTCTCTTACACAAACACAGACAAACACACACACGCACATGCACAGACACACAGACAAACACACACACACACACACACACACACACACACACACATACACACACACATGCACAGACAGACACAAACACAGACAAACACAGACACAGACAAACACACACACACACCACACACAAACACATCATTTAAAAGTTAATTTAAAGATGTCAGACTTACATTGTTTCAGTAAACTTCAGATCACATAATAAACTAGCAATCAATATTTAACTATTTCGATGCCTTAATACGAATCAAACTGTTTTTTTCAACATCCTTGTCATAATTGCATTTAATTTTTCGTTTTCAATGCAAAGTTGTTCAGATCCCTTTTTTTCAGGCAATATATTTCACATCTAATCTCATTTTAGATTGATGCTTTTTCGTTCTTTGTATATGTCTGATGTCACACACACACACACACACACACACTCACACAAACAAACACACACACACACACACACACACACACACACACACACGGACACGCGCACACAAAACAGACACACACACACACACACACACACACACACACACACACACATACACACACACACACACACACACAATTTGACTTTGCTAATGTATTGTGTTTGGCGCCAGAAATCTCTGACTTCCCCTGAACGCCTCAATAAAATCTAACTGCGCAGCTCAGCACAGTGTCGCCATTGTGTTCTGGAATTTTCTCTGGTAAGTAGTAGTACCCTGTCTGTTATCTAATAACGTTTTTGAACGGTAGAAATACAGGTTTTGTGCATTGGTTTCCACCTCATACAGAATACAAACATGATTGAATTAAGTGCGAAATATTTGCCTGTAACGTTACAGCTTGGTAAATTATACTTAGCTGTCATTAGTTAATATTAGCGCCGATGCTAACGCTAAGCTAGAAATAGCATCGGTGCTTATATTAACTAATGATAGCAGCTTGGTATCTTTAGCTAATATTAGCGACAATGCTAACGCTATGCTAGCTAAGCTAGCATTAGCATGGGTGGTAATATTAGCTAATGATAGCAGCTTGGTTAAATCATTTTTAGGTATCTTTAGATAATATTAGCTTTGTTAACTGACATTAAACACATTGTTAGTGGTTTAGCTATTGCCAATGGATAAACAAACTAGCTAATGTTGCTCTGTCACATTGTTAGCTAGACCCCACTTAATGATAGGTAGGTAGCTAGCTAGCTAGGTAGGTAGCAAGCTAGCTAGGTGGGTAGGTAGGTAGGTTTAATTCAAGGTCCCAGTAGCCTAAAGACATCACACACAACATACTGGTATGTACATCATAAACAGGATGATAAAAAGACAATCCACGTGAATACTATGGACAATAAAAGAAAATACATGAATGTACTTAGGGATGTATGGCTCTATGAGAGTGACAGTTGATGCTGAGTTTCAATAGTGTTTATAGTGAGTTATAATACTGTCAATAAAAATCTCTGGCTGAAATTTTAGAGCAAGCATAACTGCAAAAAATTAGCACTTAGCTAAAGTTACCAGTCCTCTTAAATCTGCCTTTTGCCAATGAACCTAATCTTTAAACTGTTTAGCTTGTAACTGACATTGTGGCTTATGTTTGTTTGTTGTTAAATAAAATGAGCACAATTAACCTGTTTGTGGACCAGGCAAATTGCTAGTAAATGTTCACATCACCAGCCACTCAATTGTGTAATAACACTAACTACAGTAAATGGGCTTTATCTTATTTTATCAGCTGCATTCAACAATACATGTATTCATAAATAAATATTATATTATTTTTTTAAATAGTTGCTCTGCCTCACAGCCAGACTTACTGTTAGAGCAGAATTTAGCCTTTTACTGAGTTTTTTTGTCTTTCTGTTTGTACACTGTGAGCTTGAACACTAACTCCCAGTTTGTCACTTTTCTCAACAGAACATCGATACTACTGTGCGCTTTTGGTTGGTAAGTATAGTAATGCTATAACTGAAATTGATAATAGATCACACAACTCGACTGCAGATAACTATTTAGCATCTATGCACGTTTAAAGGAACACGTCGACTTACTGGGACTTTAGCTTTTTCACCGTATTCCCCAGAGTTACATAAGTCCATACATACCCTTCTCATCTCCGTGTGTGTTGTAACTCTGTCAGTCCCCCACCGCTAGCCTAGCTTAGCACAGATCCTGGAGGTAACCGGCTCCATCTAGCCTAGCTTAGCACAGATCCTGGAGGTAACCGGCTCCATCTAGCCTACTGCTCACAAAGGTTGACAAAATAACGCCAACATGTTTCTATATTCATGTTGTGATTTGTAGAGTCACAGCATGTACAAATAACAAGGTCACATGAGACACAGCCATCTTCTAACTGTATACAAACTGGGAACTATATTCTCAGAAGGGGAAGCACTGCTACTTGGGCGGAGTGATACTCATTAAAATAAGCTGTGAGGTTGGTTTTCTAAAGTAAAACTGGATGTGTCTTGCTCTATCCCTCACCATACTGAAAAGACAGATGTTTCTTTTTACAATGAAAAGTTGACTTTTTTAAGATGCATGGTTCTTACAAAACAGCGATGCTACAAACAGATGATAATCTTATAGGGGGGGTCAAATAAGCACAATTATCAGTAAAATGCAACATGCACACACTGACAGGGAACATTATACTGTACAATGAGTATTCTAACTACAGACATTGTTTTACCAAAGGTTTGTAGTTGTACTTGTGGTGGAGTATTTTCACACTGTGGTATAGTTAGTTAGTTATATTTTATTTTCTTACTACAAATTTACTTATTTAACAAACATCTTCCTGTTGCATATACAAATCATTTGGAGAAATACATGAATACAAATATATACATATACACACATATACACTTA
Source organism: Sander lucioperca (assembly GCF_008315115.2). NCBI lineage: Eukaryota > Metazoa > Chordata > Actinopteri > Perciformes > Percidae > Sander > Sander lucioperca. Next base: position 13,768,477 of record NC_050175.1, read on the forward strand.
CATATATGTATATACATATATATAGACAAACACACACACCACACGCAAACAACAATTTCTCATCTACAATTCATCTCAATAAAGAGCTTTTTTCCTCTTCTCCCAAGCTTTATCTAGGTAATTGGCTAATTTATGTTTCATATGTGAACAGCAATCTCAGTCTTTGAGCATCATCCATATTTACCAAATCAATCTCTGCTTTTATCCTACGAAACAAAAAAATCACGCTGTTCACAATAAAAAGGACAATAGAAAACAAAATGGAACTCATTTTCTATATATGTATAAATATTTTACTTATGTGAATGATCTAAATAATTCTTCCACCACTGCACGTATGTACTATTGTACTATGTATGATATTTAATTAATATTACAGTAAAAAAAAAAAAATCTTGATAATAAAATAAATTACTGTTGTGAATATCTTGTCTTGTAAAATGAAACTGAAAATCCTCTCCTCTCTCCCTCCAATGCTCTTGTCTGCCTCCTCTCTACGTTGCTGCTGGACCATCAGTGTTGGTTACCCCCGTGGCAACTCGACAGTATGTTCACACACATGAATGATGTCGTTGCTATGACATGTGTTGCCTTGACACTTTGTTCGGCAGTAAAGACTACTAATGTCTAACATTACTGTACACATCTGCTTGTGCACTCTACATACTTTTAGTTAGTATTTCACCATCTGTGTTAGTGACTCCTTGGACACTCCACAGTATACTTCACACATGCAAACATTTTGCCCCATGATGTGATTGAACACAGAAGTCACTGAATACAGACACCTACTAAAGTCGTAGTGAAAGAATGACCCTATTAAACTCCTCTTAGCTAAATCACACTAATTTGGATATAGAAATATTCACATATTTAAAGCAATCACTTTTCATGTGATGTTTTTTCTGTTTTGTATGACTAATGCATGTTTCCATTTTGTGTTACAGGTGTGCAGCTGCCCTCCAGCTCCTCTCCATCTCCCTCTCCATCTCCCTCTACTTCTATCACATCTGTCTTTACTGGCCCTTCTATCCACTCTATCTATTATTGGTTCTCTTCACCTCTCTCCTATAACATCTACCACTCATCCCTAATATTATTGGTTCTCTTCACCTCTCTCCTATCACCCTCTACCCACTCATCCCTTAATATAAGGTTTTCTATCTCTCCTGTCAAATCTAATAAATCTATCTAAATTTGAGTTTTTCTATCATTCTATCCCTCTAATTCTATCCCGCTCTATCTACATTTGGTTCTGCACTTGTTGCAAGTTACCCTTTGGTTCTGGTTTAAATATTATCATACCCATTTGTTCTGGTTCAAACATTATATCATACCCATTTGTTTTGGTTGCAAAGCTACAGATTACTGGTATCTGTTTTTGGTTCTACAGGTTGGTTGGTACCTGATCATTCTGTTTTATGGTTCTGTGAGTTTCTCTGCTCACCCTTTTTCTACCTCTCCTGTCTCTCTCTCACATTTGATTTGATCTTTTCAATTGGCAAAAATTCAATTATTGTATTTTTGAATTATCCATATTGTTTCAATTTATTCTATTTGGTAACAGTCATTATTAAATAAATTATTAAGAAAAGTATTTTTGAATTTGTTTATTAAATTTAAATTAATTGAAAAGACTGGAAACACATACATAACACACATTTTGTTTAGCTTTTATCACAAACATTGGACTGTAAAAACTAATTCAAAGTTAAATCTGGTACATTTCCAAATAGAAGTTACTGTCATAAAGTGTATTATTAAACAAAACTATCTCTTGTTAGTATAACAATAAATTGAAGTCCAAATCTATATTTATACAAGAAAAGAGCTGTAGTTGTTCCTGGACCGTGTTGCTGTGGAGCTCTGTACCAAAAGGTTTGTTCTGACTGCAAATATCTTCACACCAGAGTACACATAATCAGTTTTTGTTTACTTGAGTAGTACTAGTATAAAACTAATTACACTACATACATTGTATTATTTGTCTCTGATTCACATATTTGTACCTCGTCTATAGATCCACCCACATTGTTGGCATCAACACCTTTTGTACATGTTTTATTGTTGGTTAAACCGTTGTAAAGTGAAATAAATAAACCAACTGTAAGGAGTAACTGTATTCTTTGCTTATATTAAAATAAACCTCTGAATATATTGAGGTTGAAGACATTTAATCTGGCATTTACAAAACCTTAAATATACAAATACCAGAGTTATTTTTAGAGCATTTGAACATCAGCACTGATTTCTTGATAGTGCCTTAAAATACTAAAACCGTATTCCTGTGTCCTATATCGGTATATCAACTACTGGTCTTCAGTTTGCTGAAGATATTGAAACTTAAGTACCGCTGAAATATATCCATATATAATTTGTGTAAAACGTCAACTTTAATTTTATCTTCTAAATATCTATAATATCTTTACAGGCTTGAAAAGGATTTTCTGGAAAAACATTCATTTTCATTTGACATTGTTCCTTAAAAATAATTATAAATACTTGAGATATAAATCACCATTACTAAGAGCAGATACTGCTTTAATCTACCTTATCCTGCTAAGTTAATAGTAATATATTGGGATTGATATTGTGTTTATTGTCTTGATTGTCTACAATAAAAATAAAACAAGATTTGTGGTTTTGGATCATAACAATGCCGAGGAAGAGTAAGAGGTCACAAGCTCAAAGTCTGCGCCAGCAGAGGTCAAAGGAGGTTCAGGGTACAACAGGTGAACAGGTAGAATGTGTTGGTCCTCAGAGCTGTGGAGAGGTGAAGATGGCTGCAGCGTCTCGTGATGATGAAAGTGTGACACAGGGAAGTCAGAGCGTCGCACCAAAGGTTTCTGCTGATGAGAGAGGATGTCACAGCGATGGTGAAGCAAGGCCTTCTATTGTCACCCCAGTAAAAGTCAGAGGTCAAAGTGATGAGCCAGGTGTACCACAGGTATCTTATGCTGACGTGGTAAAGAAAAGATGTGTGGCAGTTTCTCCTGAAGCTAACCAGGTAAACCACAGAGGTCAAAGTGATGTGCCACCACAGGCATCTTATGCTAATGTAAAGAGTGGACATCCTCAGTGTGTAGCAGGCCCTTCTCATGCAGACTATGTAAATCCGGCAGGTCAGCCTTCTGTAAGACACGTCCGTGCATCCCGTAGCCAGGCCTCTCTTAAATATGGTAAAAACAGAAATCAGCAGTGTACCTGCAACTCGCTAACATTTCTGGCATTCCTTCATGAGAATGAAAACATCACCAGAGCAGATCTTGACCTTGTTTTGGATAAAGGTAATGCAATGTATAAAGAGGTCAGGAAAATGTTTCCTAATCACATCTATCTGACTACTGACGAGCTCCCTCACGAAGTACCTGCACGCACGCATACACATTATGTGGACATGGAACAACTTTCTAGATATGGCACATTAGGAGAACCGTTACCTGGAGCGGTAGACAGTTTTCTGGACCTAGAGGCCGGACTCAGCTGCTTGCTATCCGATGTCCATTATGGATTGCTCCTGATGAGAGTATTATGTATTGCCGTATTCAGAACAAAGTCCGGCAGATACGGTTTCTTTGATCCACACTCCAGAACAGCCAAAGGTTTGCCCCTCCACCCTGGTTCTCACACTCCTGGTACTGCTGTCATGCTGACATTCACACATCTTAGTGATATGATTGATCGCCTTCTGAAGTATCACAGAATGTTGGGAACACAGCCCTCCTGTAACTATGAGTTGAAGCCTGTGGAGTTTTACAATGTGAACACTGCCATCCTGAATACTGCTATCTCAGACAGAGACAGTCAGCCTACAACTCACACTGCTGCTGTATCAACTGCTCTTCAAAAGGAGACAAGCCTGAGTGCACACATCAGTGACAAATCTGTACATGAAGTATTCACAACTATGGAAACTGAACCAGAAATGTCTAGCCAGATCAGCTCAAATTGTGTCGCATCACATGATGCTGCGCTGAATAATTCAAGCTCAACTATTTCAAAGGTAAACACTGATGCAACAGATGTCTCTGATAACATAAAGGGAGTGTCCACTACCATCACGTCTGTACCGTCTGTGAAACATAAAGAGGTTCATTTCATATTGCCTGATGAATGTCAAACTGAAGCAGAACCATCAACTGAATTCAGTGTGAATTCTGTTACATCACACAATGCTACTGAGAGTAAGTCAAACTTGACTGTTCCATTAATAAATACTGTGGCCAGTGATGACGTCTCATGTAAACTGAAAAAACTTAATAAACAGCAAAGGAGAAAGATTAAGAGGAGGCTATTGCTCTCTGAAAAGGTATCACAAAGAAAGGAGAATCAGAAAAGGAAAGAAAGGACAAACTATGCTTCAAATGAAACATATAAAGCAAAGAAAAAATGTTATTTAACGGCCCAATACCAACAAAACCCTGAGTTTAGAATGAAACAAAGAGAAAGAATGTCAAGCTCATACAGAGATAATCCTGAGTTAAGAATGAAAAAAAGACAAAGAATGAACAGCTCATACAGAGATAATCCTGAGTTAAGAATGAAAAAAAGACAAAGAATGACAACGTTTTACAGAAACTTTGTTGACTTCAGAGTGAGGCGGCGCTCTTATATGACTCAGCGTTATGCAAATGACAAAGCTTTCAGAGATAGACACAGACAACTAATGAGACTAAGAATGCGAGACCGATTTAAGAACAACCTTCCATTTAGAAGTCTGTTTAAAATGAGATGTGCAAATAAAATAAAAAAGAAATAGATGGATAAATCGACAAACATGTGAGAGTGACAGAGAAAATGACAACTCTTTAATCAAAGAGGCCATATCTCTTTTCAGATCTAATATAAAGGAAGGTCCCACCTATGTCTGCACTGTCTGCCATAAAGCCTCGTTTCCAAACCAAGTCCGCCCCTGCACAAGGTCAAATTATGTCAAAAATCCACATATAGTTGCAGCCTGCTTGACAGGGAAGTATGTGCATGTTTGCGATGAAGGCTGTGAACACTGCAAGGTGCCTGATGAGAGAAGAAGTGAGTGGATTTGTTACACCTGTCATGATCATCTTAAAGATGGAGCTATGCCAGCTCTCGCTGTAGCCAACAACTTCCACTCCTTTTCATCCCACCTGAGCTGTCAGATCTCAACATATTGGAAAGGCATCTCGCATCCAGATGTATAGCATTTGCCAAGATTATTCCTCTTCCTAAAGGCCGCCAGAGACTAATAAGAGGAAATGTTGTGTGTGTCCCGTCTGAGGTACAGGAAACCGTAGAAGCATTACCCAGACTGAGAAGTGAGTCTCAGGTGATGAGAGTAAAACTGAAGAGACGATTGTGTTATAAGGGTCACCAACTTTTTCAGACAGTTAATTGGTCAAAGCTCATTCAGGCTTTGCATAAACTCAAAGAGATCCATCCACAGTATGAGGACATAACGATCAGAGATGAGGCTGAGTTATGTGATCCAACACTTCCTGATGAGGATGATGAAGATGATGATGATGAAACTGATTTAATGGAAATTGACAGGTGTGAGAGTAATGCTCTGTGTGAGGCAGAAAATGAGCATGAAAATGAACAGGATATAGACATGTTGTCATGTGATGGTGAACAACCAAATGAGCAGAGAGATGATGAAAAACAGGACGGTGACATGCCAAATGGTGGTTTCGCTCTGGAATCATGCCTTCAGCCGTGTGACGTGGCAGAGGAGATTTTATGTTTCAGCGAAGGAATCTATTCCGTTGCGCCTGCCGAAAGAAATAATCCTGTCAGCTTTTTCAAAACACCTAAGCTGGAGGCCATGGCTTTCCCTGTACAGTTTCCGACTGGTCAAAACACACTGGATGAAGAGAGACCTCTTAAATTAACACCCAGTAAGTATTTCAAAGCAAGGCTTTTTGGTGTTGATGATCGTTTCGCCAGAGACACAAACTTCTTGTTCTTTGCACAGTTTGTGACAGAAATGCATTTGGCAACATCGAGCATGACAATACAGCTAAGGAAAGGAAAACCGTTTACGAGGGATGGAAGAAATATTACCTCGGGAATGTTGCAAGATAAACGTAAGGTGGAGAGACTGGTGCGAAACAAGGACGCCGTGAGATTTATGCAGCCCTTGAGGGGAACTCCAGCCTATTGGGAGAAAACTACAAGAGATCTTTTTGCCATGATCAGACAGTTGGGAACTCCTACATTCTTCTGTACATTTTCTGCAGCTGAAATGCGATGGCCTGAGGTTATTGAGGCAATAAAAAGGCAGCAAGGTGAAGATGTCGATTTTGAAGGGCTTGACTGGTCAGCTAAGTGTGACATACTGCGAAGCAATCCTGTGACAGCAATGCGCATGTTTGATAAGCGTGTTGAGGCATTATTCAGGGATTTGCTCTTATCTCCTGCAGAGCCCCTAGGCAGAGTCGTTGACTTCTTTTACCGAGTTGAGTTTCAGCATCGCGGAAGTCCACACATACACTGTCTCATATGGGTTGATGGTGCTCCTGTTTTTGAAGAAGACGACGATCAGACTGTGTTAGATTTTGTGTCCAAGTACATCACAGCTCAGCTGCCCGACCCACATACACAACCTGATCTGTACAAGAAAGTCACAGAAGTGCAGACACACAGCAAAAATCATTCAAGGACATGTTTCAAAAGTGTCAACTCGGGATGCAGATTCGGTTTTCCTAAACCACCCGTCAGAAACACAATGATAACGAGACCTGGTGAGTGCATCGATCCAGTGGAAGTGGAAAAAGCAAAGCAAAAACTCCAACCACCTAACTTGTTATTGAATGAACCTGAAACGGCCTCTCTGAGTTTGCAGCAGCTCCTAGCTCAATGCAATCTGACATACAGTGAGTACGAACAATGCCTTAACATGGTGAATAAATTCAGTGCAGTCATTCTGAAGCGTGACCCCAAGGACTGCTGGGTAAACGGATATAATCCACATCTACTTGAAGCCTGGAATGCCAATATTGATGTCAGTTATATTCTCAACGCATATTCGTGCATCATATATCTCACCAGCTACATTACCAAAAAAGAATCTGGACTCTCTGAGTACCTCAAAACAGTCATCGAAAACTCCAACAGAGACAACGTCAATGAATGTGATGAAATGAGGGAAATAATGCAGGCGTATTCCAAAAAAAGAGAGGTCAGCGCTCAGGAATGTGTGAGTCGTGCATGTGGAATTAACATGAAGAAGTGTTCACGTGGTGTCGTATTCATACCGACAGATGACAACGCAGTGAAAATGAGTCGTCCCCTCTCGTCCCTGGAAAACACAACACCTGAATGTTCAGATGTGTGGATGACGTCTTTGACTGACAAGTACAAAGCCAGACCTGAAACACTGGAGTTTGAGGAGATGTGTTTGGCTGATTTTGCAGCTACTTGCAGAATTGTCTATGGCAAACACACGAAAGGTAAAAATGTTTTGCCCCTCCTGAATGAGATGGGATTTGTGCAAAGGCGGAAAGACGATAAGCCTGCTATCATCAGGTTTTACCGCACATCCAAGGAAAAATATCCTGAGAAGTTTTACGGCACGTTACTGAAACTGTACGTTCCCTACCGATCAGAGCAGGAACTGAAAAGACCGTATTACCCCACATATGAGTCATTTTACAGTAATGGATGTGTGCAACTACCAGGTTGTGATCATCTGGAGAGTGTCCAACACATTGTGAAACGAAACAGAGACAAATATGAGAAAAACAGTGACGAGATTGAGAATGCTGTTGAGGAGTTTGAGCAGAACAGAGGTGTGATCGATGAATGGTGTAATCTGGCGCCAGAATCGGAAGTTGTGAGGTTGGAGTGTATTGAAGAACTGGAGGCAAGAGAGCCAGATTGTGAAAATGAACAAGATAATGTCCCGGAATAC